>NW_019103633.1:0-1252 GCF_001856785.1 Myzus persicae
ATATTTTATTAAAAATGAATGGAAAACAATTACAATACTACAATTTACCGTTGCCTGAATGCGATAGTAATGATAGTAATGTGAATATGGATAATCAATTTGAATATATGAGGGAAACACAATATGATAAATGTAGTTTGAGAACTGATATTTCCACTAACGAGCCAAGACTTACAAATGAACAGAGATGTGTATTTGATACTGTCTACAATTCAGTTCTTCGCCACGATGGTAAATTATTTTTCATCGATGCTCCTGGAGGAACTGGTAAGACATTTTTATTAAAGTTATTATTGTCGAAAATAAGACAAGAAGAAAAAATATCGTTGTGTGTCGCATCGTCAGGGATAGCTGCAACATTATTGCCTGGTGGACGAACTGCACATTCAATGTTTAAATTACCTCTCACTATAATAAACAACGATTTACCTGTATGCAATATAAAAAAAGGGTCAGAAATGGCCAAACTAATACAAGAATGTAAGTTGATTGTATGGGACGAGTGTACTATGGCTCATAAAAAAGCTATTGAAGCACTGAACCGTTCATTGATTGATCTGACTGGTAAAAATGATATCATGGGCCGGATAACAATTGTATTTTCAGGTAACTAATGCAATTATTTTTCAGTTCAATTTAATTTATTACCGTCATCAAACAACTTTGAACTGTAATTTAATTTTTTATGTAACATTTTAAATGTATTATTGTAGGAGATTTCCGTCAAATTTTACCTGTTGTGCCTCGGGGTACTAAAACTGATGAAATACGTGCATGTATTAAATCATCAATTTTATGGGAACATGTAATTAGATTGAAACTTACATCTAATATACGGGTACAATTGAGTAAAGAACAGGATTCAGGTAAGGTGTTTTAGCTAATTATAATGAAGGGACAATTTTTAATGTATTTATATAAATCAAGAGTAATAAAAAGTGTTATTATGATTTTAAAGTAAATATAATTAATTTTTAGTTAAAATTATAACTAATTTAATTAAAATTATACTTCAATAGTTATATTGTAATCATGAAATTCAAATGAATTTAATGGCAAAAAATTTTAATTTCAGATGAATTTAGTAAGTTTTTATTGGATATTGGAGAGGGGAAATTACCGATAGACGAAAATGAACAAATTTCATTGACCAATGACTTTGGAAAAATTATTTTTAATATCCCTGATTTAATAAGTAGTATTTATCCTGACTTAACCAATGTCACTTTATGTAATCATTCTTGGTGGTGTG
>NW_019103634.1:0-1250 GCF_001856785.1 Myzus persicae
TGTTCCAAGATTCAAAGTCTTAAAAAAAAAATTGTAAAAACGATAAACAGCATTTCTATTATATAACATTTGGTGGTAAGAATTTTTATGTCTCTTAAATGTGAAAGGTGTTTAGAGAAAAATCGCAAAAAAAGTCATGTTTCCGCCCAGGATCGAACTGGGGACCTTCTGCGTGTTAGGCAGATGTGATAACCGCTACACCACGGAAACACCTGAAGGCTACACTTGAATTTATTTGTTTTAAAATAAGCAACCACTTGCGTAAAGCGTAACAAATCGGAACCATCGAATAAACACATAATATGTGTTATAGTACCTATGTTATTTTATTATATTTTTACTATCTATATTAAATGCTAATATTATTTATAATTATTGTTTCCCACAATATTGTATGTTAGAAAGTGATAAGCTGTAACGGGGCCGCTGTATATTATAATGTACCTATGTTATTTTTCCAAGAGCCACATACAGACCACTCCCCGTCGGCCTAAAAGGCTAAAAATTGAAAATCATTCTATCACCAATTCCAAATACCTAGAAACCTAATCAATATGATTAAACTTTATGTACCGATACCGTGATATACTTAATAGGTAGATGGTAGATCATAGTATATACTAGTGATGGGAATTATCGGAATTATTCGATTTGGTATTCGAATATTTCGAATGTACCTACATTGTACATTACACCCCTAGTATATATATGCGTATAGCCTACAATTATTACACAATTGTATTGATCAACCCTCGTAATTTTCTTTATTCCTTTCATTGGTCACTATTATTTACCTTCTTATCTAATATAGGGGTACGATTTTTATTTCATAACTTGTGAATTCGTTATGAATAAATATACCTAAGTTATAACATACATCGAACCATTTTAAAATTCAATTTTTTTGTGATGTTTTTTATAAATATATTATGTTATGGTTTTCTGATCCAAAAGGCAAAACATAATAAAGTGTAATATATTGTATGTACCTAGAATACGTGAATGGGTTATGTTAGGTATATACGTAATACGTATACTATATTATCTAATAATTAATAAGTAATATAAACCATATGTATTATGTGGTATTTAATTAAAATATAATACAAATTAGGAGTTCCCTAGACCTATCTATTCACGTGTCTGATTTTTCAAGTACCTACATACTACATAGTACATTGTCAATTTTCATTGTATATTTCTATGGGTCTCGGTAAGAAAAAAAAATGAGATAAAAACCATGTTGTGTT
>NW_019103635.1:0-1252 GCF_001856785.1 Myzus persicae
GTCTATTATAAATATGCTTGACAAATGGTTCAGGTCTTCCATGTAAAAATGTAGGTATAATATTAGAAATTTTTTTATACTCTCCTGTAAGTTTTAAATTTTTTAAATGATATTTTCTTAATGATTTTGGTAAAAATTGATTAATTATGGTTTCTATAGTACTATTTAGAGACTTGTCACTTGTTAATTTTAAATAAAAGCTCTTAATAAGTTTATTTTGTGTTTCTACTCCATTATTTGTTGAAATTTTGATATCAAATGTATCTTTAAAGAATCGATTAGTCCACTTTTCTTCAATAGAAAGCCAAGTTCTTATAAAATATTCCTGTGCTTTTGGATTCCTTAACCAAACTTTAGTTGATTTCATTTTTTCTACTGCTTCTTTAAATTTTATGTCATCATTACTTTGTGCTATATTTCTCCAGAGGTTTAGTATCTGACCACGATCGTCTTTAAAATGAAGATTACCTTGTTTATTTGTCCATCTCAACCATGCTTGTTCTCGGTGAAAATCGCAAATGTAAGTAGGACAATTATTAAATACTTTGGCTATGCTATTATATTCTGCTTCGCAATAATCGGTAACAAAATATTGAGGAACCCACTTCTCATTCCAGGATTTAATTATGTATAGAGCCTCATTGATTGAATCTGTATCTTCACACTGTACAATAAATGTCGCTGCCACACAAAAATTGACATTGGTTTTCACGACTAAGAAAAACAGAGGCAAAGCATATTTTGTCGTTTTATAAGTTGCATCAAGCAGACATGTGTTACCACACCGTATTATTAAATGTCTTTGCCAATCTGTTTGATGGCAGAAAAGAAGTGGTTTTATACTACCATTGGATTCATTATATGGCCGAAAAAAGTAATTATCATTTGAGTAAGATTTTGTCCATTGTTCAATTTTAACAGCCAGGGCATGTTGATCAATTTTACTTTGGTGTTTTTCATAAGTAAATTTAATAATATAGTTTCTTAATGTTTTTTCATCAGTATAAAATGCTTGGGATATTGGAGAGGGTGAAGTAGTACAAGTTCTTTCAACAAAGTCCTTCAGCATAGATGATACAATCTTAATATTAGAAAACCCATTATTCACCAATCGGGAAACTTCTTTTAGTACTGAACTATCAATAGGTAGATTTAAAAGAGATGTTTCTATTGCATGATTGTGTACTGAAGGAAGTGACAGAATACATTAGGTGTGTATAGACTGCTTGAATGAAATGTATTAAAAGTTACT
>NW_019103636.1:0-1250 GCF_001856785.1 Myzus persicae
CTATACAATGGTTTAAGTAGTTGGATGGTAGATGATGGGCAACGTGTATTCATCTCGAAACAATGTCCGGTGAATAGATGCACAATTACTACGAAAAAATCAGAAGCTCCAGACGTGGACGCAATTTTATTTCGTGATCATTTCTCACATCCCGGTCATAGAAAAACTGGTAAACAAGTAAGATCATCAATTGACTATATAAACTGTGTAATCAGCTACGGTTATAATTAATCGTAAACATATAAGACCAGTTGACACTTAACTGCAATAACTATCGGTTAATATAATACAATATGTTTTCGCTCTTCTATAGCTCGTAATCGACATATTATAGGAGTCCTAATCAGTGGCAGTACCTGCAATTACCTACTTAATAATATAGCAATTTTTATTATACATATTTAATAAATTATATTACATTTTTTATCAACCTAACTACTATAACTATATATAGTTATTCTATATTATTTAGGTACTTATAACGTGTTTAACATTGCAGGTATGGATTTTATATTTTCTCGAATCACCGTATCACACGGAATTGATCACTTACAATGATGTGTTCAACTGGACAGCCACATACAGACACGATAGCGATATCGTCACGCCATACGAACGATGGGCGTACTACGATCCGTCAGTGACACAAGTTGAACGATTAGAACGAAATTACGCATTTAACAAAACGAAAAAAGTGGCGTGGTTTGTATCAAACTGCGGTGCCAAAAACGGCAGATTGCAATACGCCAGAGAATTGGCCAAATATATATCAGTAGACGTGTACGGCGTGTGCGGGCAATTCAGGTGCCCTAGATCGGACAAGTGTTTCCAATTGCTGGACCAGGATTACAAATTTTATTTAGCTTTTGAGAACTCCAATTGTCTCGACTACGTGACCGAAAAGTTTTTCGTTAACGGCCTACAGTAAGTCGTCGAGAGACATTTATAAGTGAATAATTTACGTTTATAGCGTTCTTAATATTATTAGTTTTTAAATCTTTCAAACGAACCGTATACTACTGCGTCAAAATGTTAAGTATAATTCGTAAAAAACATTTCCGAAAACAAACAACAAACAAAAAACAGGTAAATTAGAGCCGTGTATTTTAAACCGAACAATACCTAACAATTACCCATGTTTTGCATATTCGTTTCACACTTTCACAGCGTCTAGCTTCAACTGTCAGTCCGCACATAGGTCAGCGTCTAGACTCGGCGTCGTGATGGCGCCGAGCTGTTCCACTGCAGTT
>NW_019103637.1:0-1167 GCF_001856785.1 Myzus persicae
TTATTAATTATAGTCAGATCACGCACATACGTATTTTATTCATTATTACTATTTCATAGTGTGAAAGCGCAATCAGTGTTATATATTTTTATTATTTATATTAGCACTGAACGCTAGTAGCGCCAACAAATTGTATTTATAAAAATAAAATGAATAACCATTACAAAAAATTACAATATATAAATATATACAATTAGTATATCATTATTATAAAAAGCAAAAACAAATTATGATCGTATACCAGCGTTTTGAGATTAATTAATTCTATTATTTTTTATACTGTTGAAAAAGATAAAAACAAAATCTGATTATCAGAACTGTATATAAATTAGAATTTTAAATAAAATTAAAAAAGTTGGTGTACGATCATAGCTTAATGAATTCGTTAAAACAAATTATTATAAATCATAACATTTATAACTAATACAAATAAGTCATTCTAAAATATATGTCTTACTTGAAAGCTTTAACAAAATTTGCTGCGTTAGCTGTGACAATTAGAGTGGTTTTAGACTGTATGTCAAACTCTGTAAGAACTTTTTCAATTATTTCTGCTATATTATCGTATGTATGCCTCCCTAACATACGCCTACAAGCTAGGGCGCGAGAATTACGTTCCAATGTAATCGGGTTCAGCCAATGAATTGTAAAACCCATATACGATCTACAATAAATTTATTTTGTAAACATAGGTTTAATATTATTATTAAATAACAATAAAAAATTTAGTTTTTTGATAATTTAAAAATAATATCTTACCTGTGAAAAATACTACAACAATCTGCAGTAATGCAAGCATATTCAATTTTTTCTAGTTCAGTCTTCAGTTGTTGAATCATATCATTGAACAATAAGCTTACATTTCTCATCAAACTTCTTCTGGACATAGGAACTTTATTCGATGTTAAGTGACAATATTTTATAAATGCGGGGTGCTCAATCAAAGAAAAAGGTGACACAGTATTTATAATGAGTTCTAGGTTAGCCTTATCAAATTCTGTTTGATTAAGATTTTTTACAGTTTTTCCTACTTCCGATAATTTCAACTGTTTTTTGGGTTGAGTACAATTATTAAAGGACTACACAACTGAAAAAAAATTTTTTTTTTTATATTTTTGTGAAATATAACTAAATAATAAAAGACTATTGGCACCACTAAAAATTGTT
>NW_019103638.1:0-1250 GCF_001856785.1 Myzus persicae
GGAGTTATGTACCACGTGAGCATAAGACGTAGGCAAGATATGGAGGTGGAGGTGTTTTTACGTGATCGCTATAGGTAGTTCCTATAATATTATATTATATAAATACATCTTGTAAAGATAGCCTAGAAATGCAGAAAACAGCAGAAATATTATAACATACCTGGACTGGAGAGTTATTTTATTTAATTGTGTCAGTATAATATTTTAATATTAAAACGCCTTTTAAATAAATGTTTACTATTATTGTAACAATTAATAATAAATAAAGGTGGTTTCAAATTAAGTGATGACATAATTATAATATTATGTGTCCTATACCGATATCGCTCTGTACAGGTTTCATATCAATATTCAGCGTTGCAGATACCACGGTATTTCGTCGCTGAAGATAAAAGAAGACTGATAGTAAAGCGTCAATCGATAATTATTATATAATGTACGATTCAGATTAATATTTATAAAATATTTTATTGAAACCTATGCACGTCCGCAGGTAGGTATTTAATTTTATTCTGTCTCAATTACTAACCGCATAAATTGTGTTAACATTTATAAATCAATTACAAATATTATTGAGTTGTAAACTTTACTCCGAGAAGAGAAATACGATGAGCATAATAGTACTTGAGCTCAAATGTATTCCTATAGGTTAGGTTAGGTTTTCATACTTAACCTAACAAACAGTTAAATAATACCAGGTATCATATTATACCATGGTGTTTCTTGTAAGAGGAATAAAATGGAAGAAGCAGCCTCCAGTCTATAGTCATCACAGAATTGGTGCAAATAGAGGGACTTCAGGGGCTAAGTCTCGCCCCCAAAAAAAATTTACTCTACTTATAAACTCCACCAAACGTTTCCTACATTTTTTTGAAGCTTATTCAATATTATTATAGTAGTTTTATCACTCCCCCTCCCAAATCACTAAAGCCATTTAAGCCTATAAACATCACAGTGTAATTGTTTTAACAATGGAAAAATCTTAAAACAGTGGTCGTTGTCTTTAATATAACCATGACCGAATTTTGGGTCAATTGTGCTTCAGAATTGAGTTGCGATATGCTTTATACTTTATAGTAACTAAAAAATATATGGTTGAACATTTAAAATGTACTTCATTTAATTTTACAAAGAAAATAAATTAATCATAGCAATTATATAATACTAAATTAATTAAAAAGTATTCCGTTTTTATACATAAAACCGTATTTTTCAAAATGTTTATTTTTTTTAACATATGAGTTGCAATT
>NW_019103639.1:0-1250 GCF_001856785.1 Myzus persicae
CAATTTCACTATGGGCTCTGGCCTAGGGGGCCTCCCCCCTATATACGCCACTGGTAGCAGGTAAACAGTTACATACGTTAGTTCCTACATGGACATTATATAAGTTCCTACACGGTAAAAACCAGGTACGTATGTTATTAGTTCCAACACTGCGGAAAGGGTTAAATATGTATATTATACACAGACGGAATCATTGAAATTCTCAAACTTTTTCAAGTCAATACATAATATATTAAAATAAGAACCACAATTAGTAACGAAAAACCAAAAATCAGTAAAAAATACGCCGAAAAAAAAAATGTCATGAATAAACAAATTTCAGATTATACAACGAACAAAATTAATCAATATACGAATATGTCAAGATTTTAAGTTATAGAAATAAACCTCATAAAATATAAAATTTCGTATTTTATGTATTTTTTTAATTTTTACTATATTTTTTAATCACCATATTGTAACAATATTTATTTGTGAAAAGGCACTATGACGATTTTTTTAAAAATTTTTAATCATCATAATATATTTGTTTTTTTAAATTCGTATACACATATTATTTAATCGTGTATAATATACATATTTAACTATTTCCGCAGTAACTAACATACGTACCTGGTTTTTACCTTGTAGGAACTTACATATTATGTACTTTTTTCCGTCGTGTAGGAACTAACGTATGTATTTTGTGTACCCGTTACTCTCGTGTAGGAACTTACATTCGCCCAATAAATTACGGAAGTTTGGCCTTCAAGTCATACAATTAATTGTAGATTTCACCTCGCGCAGTTATACGGTGGTGAAGCACACAAAAATTCACCGTTGGCCAACGTCTCTGCAGACGGATACCTACACAACTCACAAACACCATGGGCGACCGCGTCCGATGGATACGCATCCATCAAACACATTTTTTGCTAATATATATGTTTATATATATTTTTTTAAGGCATCCGAGACCATCTTGCCATAGAACAAATCCTCCCCCATTCTTCTCCACATTCTCCTCCGCCTCCTTCCAATCCACGCGTTCGCAATCTACTCCTCTAGCACTTGGGAAGTCTTTTTTGATTCCATCTTTCCCATTTTTTGCTAATACGACGACCCAAAAACGACTACTACAGCAGGACGCGTAGTAAATGATCGCTTCTTCAAACGAAATCTGTCCTCCGAATGAATCTGTTCACAATCGCGCGAAGTACCGAGCACGGGCCGACCGGTACTATATATGTATAATAATATACTAATACAGT
>NW_019103640.1:0-1249 GCF_001856785.1 Myzus persicae
AACAGTTAACATTATAACAACATCAACAAGATTAAAAAGAAATAATATGCATATTATCTGATCTATTTATATGGTAGGTACCTACCATATTTATAGATCAGATAATATGCATATTATCTGATCTATTTATATGGTAGGTACCTAATGTTTTATTTCTGTTTCAAAAATAATATGTATTTGATAATCAAGGGTCAAGATCATATAACAGTTATACAGAATATAGTGTTAAACGCGTCGTCCGTATAATAACAATAATAATATTTATAATAATCACGTGTCCAGTCGTTGGTTCGATATTAATTTTGTACCAGGGTTGACGACAACGACGACGACTACGACCCCAGTCCAGATTATATTATTATATTATATTATACCCATTGAAAACTGCGGACGGCGGCAACCACATCGCGTCCGTGACCTGTATTATATAGGTAATATTATAATTATTGTTGTTTACTTTTATTTTATACCGTCTCGTGTTATTATCATGATCGGCTTATAATATATTATTATTTATTATTATTATTTTAGACTATGTAGGAATAATATTATATTGTGTTAAAATTACGTATTTATCAACAATTATTATTTTATGTATACATATTATTATTATTATTATTATTATTATTGTAATAATAATAGGTACCTAAGTATATATAATATAATGTATATATTATTACGATGTTATTAGAATATTATTATTTTAAACGATTTGATTTATTATTTTCTTTTTTATATCACTTGTTTTCTTTCTGTATAATATTATAATTTATAATAATGCGTCTTCGTGATAATCGTTTGTACCACAGTCATCTTAGAACTTTCTTATGCCGTGGTTTTTACACCAACTACTACAACAAATGTACGAGGTGGCGCTTTAGTGTTTATTATTATAATATGTGTCGACCGCTCAGAACTCACCTGCAGTAGTTTTGTCGATTATTTTTATTTTGTGGACCTATTAAACGACTTTATAAAAATACAAAATCGTTTCAATTGTATTATTAATAAATAATAATATATAATAAATTATACTCACAACAGCTTTAATCGCGGTTACCTGTTCTTTTTTTTATTTACTCCGCCACATATTATTTTAATATTATATAATACATTAACTATCTCTTAATTTATATACATGGGTACTTGTTTCCTTTGTTCCGGGTAATTTGTATTATTATTATTACTTTTTGTTTATTTTACTTCAACAGTGTGAAAAACAAACATAATATTATTATTATATTAAGTG
>NW_019103641.1:0-1245 GCF_001856785.1 Myzus persicae
GGTCGTTCAAACACCTCCCGGAATGTTTGAGTTTTCATATATTATGTTTATTAAAAAAAAAAAGTTGTCATTTTAAATAATTGATTTCTAAAATCACCCCCCGAAACTTTTGTCTGCTCACGCCTCTGATACACATCTACATGATTGATACCTATTACAGGTGTGACGTATGATCGTTAAACTAATAAGTATAGTCATCTAGTTAAAATTAGGTATATATATATATATATGCCAATTCCATTACAGCAAACAATTGACCTAGTCTACCGTGACTGTGGCTGTCGGCTCAAACTCCTATAATTTACTCAGATACAAATTGCTACAATTACACAATTGCTTTTATACAAATTTTCTAACTGATGGAATTAAAATGAAACATTCGGAACGGCAGCGGTCGCCTGTCACCGCACAAAAGGTAACTCAAAACTCATTGGCCATTTAAAAATGTTTTCAGTCGATTACTTTCTTTTCTCTTGGCTATTTTTTAGGTGGTATGAATTTTCTAATATTTCATAATATTCTAAAGAAAACTATTAACTAAAATACTAAATTACATTAGAATTATATGGTTTATTCGACTTTGACCCAGTCTAGCTGTTCTCGTATTCGCCGGTACATCATAATATTTTACCTACGATATGTATTTGTTAAAATACTCTTGTCTTATTCACATCAGTATTTTCTAATTCTCACAGTTATCGGAGAAACTCAGCTATACGAGCATAGTTTAAATAAAGCAGTACACTTTTTTCAATAAATCATGATTTTGATTTCGTGGTAAAATATTTTGATTTAATATATGTTGAATGTATTGAGTTATTGGTACTTAACGTCTTAACAGGTAATAATCATCTTTCGTGCCTACACTTTTTTTATATCTCTCAATATTATCTTATAGTCGATGTTATGTTGTCTGGAAATAAGTGTATATATATTTTATTAATTAATTATTAGGTAATTATGACAAATAATTTGAAACCCAAACGAAATAAATTGTAATTGATATTTTATACCCATACCTGCGTTATAGAGGTAGCCGGTGTAAGAGGTGCCTATATATTATATATTGTCATTCGCGCACATTCTGTGTCGGAATGAATTTCATAATAATTTACGAACTGTAATGTTTTATCGGAATGGGGAGGATGACGTTAAAATGTTTCGCCGGCGGTATTGTTGTACAGCGGTTCATGGTGCCGGCCAAACGAACGGGCAGTGAAAGGCGGAGACGCCTTATAATAATTA
>NW_019103642.1:0-3303 GCF_001856785.1 Myzus persicae
GAAATAATTACGCGGAAATTACCAACGCAATAAAAACCGTGACTAGCCACTAGACAGACGCGGTAGCCTGTATATATAGGGACCGTCGTGGATAGATCACCAGAGGGGAGGGGGGTGCCGCGTCTAGAATATTCGTGCGCTGTCGCGGTGACACAGGCGCAACTATAGAATGATCGAGAGCAGTTTCGATCATTCCAGAGCTGTACCCAACAACTTATTTTAATGATGACGCAGAACTAAAATTGATTTTCGACGAACGGCGAAAAAAAATCGGTATAAAATAAAAAAACCTAATATCGGCACAGTCGCACGCAAGGTGGCGGGAACAGTCTCTGGTATACGCTAAAGTTCAACCGCCAGAAACAGACAGCACGACGAACAACCGGTTAGTGGTATCGCCTGCGAATTATGATTTATGACTATAAGAGTAAACCAAGGTCTAAAATAATAATGTAATAAATAAAGAGTATTACAAAAGACTGAATTAATTTTTGTTGAAAAAATTGCTTTTAAACGCTCATAAAAAATTAATATGAAAGTCCGATGGATATTTTGTTTTTATGTTAAAGGTGGGACAATATATGAAGAATCTTGTATTAAATTGTTAAATTTTTTCTCAGAGCAAATAAGTTTTTATCGATGATAGTTTAAAAAAACTAATAAAACCGAATTTTTTTTATGCCTATAATCAGCTCATAAAATGTCAAAAATATTGTGAACATTTTATGATGTATTAAAAATGCTAATATAAGTATTCAGTATGCGCAGAATGTCAAAATTGAATTTATTTATATTTTGTTTATTTGGAAAGTGGACAGGTTATAGATAGAGCTTTTGAGTAATTTTAAAATAGAATTTTTTCGTTATTGGTATACGTCAAATTTTTCCTACACCTCTAGAACCGCAGTAAATTATCCCACTCATTACGGCGGCAGGCGCAGCAAAAGCCGAGTGTTGGTCACCGTTCTAAGCCGCCAGACCAGGACAGCAACGTAGGTGCTAGTCCTGGCGGCACCGCCAGCGTACTGTCCGGTCTGTCCGATACTCTGATCGTTTCACACTGCACCGGTACGCCGCGCGCCGCGCGCCACGCACACCGGTGCGACGCGCAGGCGTTCCCGGTGTAGTCTCTGATTGGTTGTTATTGCGAGTGAGGCCACGCCCATCGCTGTCTTCGTATACGCCTATAAAGACCGGATGTTGTTGTCGGTCGATAACCCGGGCCGGCTGCCGCGGCCGTGCATTACGCAATGCCCCTTACCACACCCGTATACCTGCCTATGATAAAGACCCGACAAAGTCGTCGGTCAATGACCCGGGCCGGCTGCCGTGCGACACCGGTGTATATTTAAACAACGATTTTTTATATTTTTATATAAATATGTTTTCAAGCTGGCTATTTAAGTTTTTTCTGGTCGATTTTCGTAACGCTTGTTACCATGGTAACCTTCCCCAAACATATTCATGATTCGTAGATTTTCCTTATGGTAAGAGAAAAATATCAATAGTGCATACTGAGTTTAATGTTAGGTTACGCGTTGTATCAGGATAAATACAAATATATTAAAGACCTTGAAATCTATATTTTTAATCAATATTTTGATTTCAAATCGCGACTAAATTTGTTTTAAGTTTTTCGGGTTTGTTCATCACACAAAAAAAATCGTAAATTGTTTTAACTCCAAATGATGTAGTTTATCTGATATCTAAACGTTTATATTTTGACTTGGGACTCAATAAGTGTTGATTTTACTACGATTCATAGTACTATAATAAGTAAAAATACATTTTTTTCGAGCTATGGCCGTTGGAAATATTTTTAACAATTCATAAATAATTCTTTCAAAAAACTGCAAATTCAAAAGGTGCACAATATATTTCACGTAAAACGCACAAATTTGCAATGAATATTTAAAACAATTCATGCATTTTTCAATTTTAATAGGTATTAGGTATAGCATGAAAATATATAGATACTATTTACGTATAGTAGTAGTTAGTAACGTACCCAAAGTTATAATACAATATGGTTCAATATAAGTTTCAGAATCCTATAACTATATCAAAAATACAACGATAAACAATTATTTACTAGACATTATGTCAAGTATAAGTTTTAATTTTGATAAAATTGGAGATTTGAGCAAATCATTTTTTATCCAACAATTTAACTTATATTAGCTAGGTTGTAATTTATAATATACATCAATCATGGACTTCAAGCATTTCGCCATTATTTATACAATACCTAATTATTTTACACATTAATATTTTTTTATGTACAATAATAATGGTATATGATAACCGGCCGTCTCTGCGCAATTTCCATATAATTATAATTTATTCATTTTAAATCAAATTACATATTATAGTTAATAATAACTACCAAACTTTTTAATATTTTATAATAATTACACAAAAAACAAAATACACTTTGTTTTATCTATGATATATTATATAAATATAATTATTATATTTTATTTCTCATAAGCTGTCTTGTTTAGACTATTGCTTTCTGGAAAAATCGTTTATTATATGTAGAGATCGTGACTTATTGATTTGCATATTTTTATTCGCCAGTCCAAAAAATTGCTTAGAAATTGTTTCAATTTGTAGCGAATTTAAAAACACCAAAAAAAATGCATATTTTCACATAGTTATATTGCAATTTTTATGAAACCATGCATTTTTGTATGGTGAATACATATTTTATGCATATAACATCCTGCTATATTAAGTACGACACAGAATATTTCTCTCAATATTATGGATAGTATTGACGTTTCTGTTTTTCATTTAAAAGAAGAATTATTTTTAAGAATTGCATAAATAAAATGTTTCCATGCATTATCGAAATAAATTATTATCGACTAACATCAAATAAAGATATAAGATATTTCAATCTGCTAGCTTTACCGCTTGCACTTAGCACGCCAGTCTCGCCTCCCGTGCCTTGCGGTATCGTGTACACAAAATACATTTTAAATTTAATTTCGTTTAATTACAAAAATTCCTAAGCAAATTGCATATGTCTTAGTTAAAAAGTTTATTACAGAGTCCGATGTTTTTTCAGCAGACCAAAATGTGTTGTTTTGTATTTTTTTGTGAAACAAAAGTGAGCGTGGATAAAAGGTTTATTGTCACCCAACATCTTAAGACGGAAAAACATAAACGGGCAGCTAAGCGCATTGAAAATCGTCCAAGTACATGTAAAATACTTACACAACAACAGTGGCGTAATTTGGTCAGGGTTGTGGGGGGGGGATGAAATTTTTGTACATTTCACCATTTACCCCCCCCCCC